>NW_017616947.1:1785000-1827500 GCF_001879475.1 Ipomoea nil
AACACCAGCAAATGACTGTATTTTTTTCGGCAGATTGAAAAGATCTTGACTATTCTTTTGCAATGCAAGAACCTCTGATGCTTTCATACCCGCGAGTTGCTCACATTCTTTGTCAAAAAAATTCAATCGAACAGGGCCGATTGTAGTATTCACTTCAACTGTCAGCTTGTACCCAACATTTCCGTTTGCCACAATTGTGTTGCATTTCCCGCAAACATATTGTCCATCAATACGGGAAAGAAGTCGGCTATTACAAGAACAACGAATATCGAACCAGTCAAAAGAATTTTCAATCCGATCAATTTTCCCACCGCTCCAAAAGTCGCCAATCTAACAATACAAAACACACCGGTTGAGGTATGGTACATTTACTACATGGAATTATGGCACGAAATATAATTAAACAATTAAGGTTACCTCGTTAGCACAACAAAACTTACTTTTCTTTGTTCATAAATGTCTTTGAGTTTAACAACTTCTGACACGCCATTTACAACGTCCTCACACGCCGGTGTTTCGATTGAAGTAATACTCGGCCCTTCAATATCAACGTTAAAACTTTTATGATTGTATCATACTATGTTATATTATGTTACATACACTGTGTGTATACCGTGTGTGTATATATATATACATATATATATATATATATATATATATATATATATATATATATATATATATATATATATATATATATATATAGGGAAGGGATCAGGTGCATTTGTTGCTTCCCGTGCGGATGTGCAGTGGACTAATGTGCGTGAGGTTTATACTTAATGTGCGTGAGATTTGTACTCAATGTGCCTGAGATTTGTACTTAATGTGCGTCATGTTAATATGCGTGAGTTTTGTACTTAATGTGCCTGAGTATTGTGTTTAATGTGCGTGAAATTTGTGCTTAATGTGCGTGAGTATTTCAGAATTACGAACTCAGAAGGAAGCAGAACAGAAACTCACGCACATTAACGCCCAAGCTTCTTGTTACTTCTTCCTTCAATTTGGCCATGGATTCTGGATTATCAGTTACCTTCAGTGCAGTTGAATGTTTATATAAGTGACGCATGCACAGTAAAATTTGCACAATAGCTAAGTGTGGATTTCTGTTGTATTATTCCCATAATTCATAACCACTATGGCCCGCCTCCGCATCACCATCATCAGGGAAGGGGCAAATGGCTACTGGGGATGGGGAAGAAGCTGACATCAATTTTTTATGCTGCATTTTACACATTCACGCACATTAAGTATAAATCTCAGGCACATTAAGCACAACACTCACGCACATTGTGTACAAATCTCACGCACATTAATCCACCGCGCATCCGCACGGGAAGCAACAAATGCACCTGATCCTTACACTATATATATATATATATATATATATATATATATATATATATATATATATATATATATATATATATATATATATATATTTATATATTTATTTATTTATTTATTTATTTATATCTATATCTATGTACGGAGCATCTTAATGTATGCATCCTATTAAATTAAATCTTATTAAAAACAAAGGTCGACCGCAATCAGTAAACCTTTTCTGAAAAAGAAAAATATTATTCGATTATCGATTAGACTAGAGTTCTATTTTATGCGTTAATTAAATAAACATGATATTCAAATATTAAAAACAAAAGTCAACCGCAGCCACTAATCATTTTTTGAAAAATATAAATGTTATTCGATTATACTTAGAGTTATGTTTTATGTGTTAATTAAATAAACATGACTAACCAGTTAACGGATATGATTAGTTATGGAAACCTTCCGCCTTCCCCTCTTTCACTCTTGTTTTGGGACTAAACTGAATCATTTACTTGTGATTGGTTGATTTGTGCTTGAACAAATTTCTGTTCACCAAAAAACCATAGATGCAATAGACTTCACCTTGTTTCAGTTTGTTCCTATGCTTGTCAACAAATTTGACACGAATTTCTACATGCAGAAAAACTCCCTGTGTTTTTTTCTTTTTTTGTTTTCCATATTTTGGTAATGTAACAAAAAAACAAACAACTCAATATAAACACCATACAATAATAATTTCTGTGTTACCATTACAGATATAGAACTAAAATACCTCGCGGTCATGACAAATCAGGTGCAACGACGCGGTCTCGCTCGACTCGATTGAAACATCAGGTTCGTATATCTGAACAAATCGCAAGTCGATTGCATTTGTATTATTGAGCATATTGATTTCGCGTGCTATATTCTTGTAAGAACCCATTGATGTACGATAGAACACTTTTGCACGTATCCGATCTCCTCAAACTTTAGTCTTCCTTTCTTCAAAATCTTGAAGACCTAAACTGCAAGAAGTTACAACATCTACGTAATCTAACTATAATTAAGTCTATCTATAGGACTCTTACGCCACTTACGCAAATTAAATGCCATGCCCAGTCATAGGTGACGTTGACAGAAATCGAAATATCGCAATCCTATGTCTTTACTATATTTGAAGACTTCTTATTCATAATAGTAGCTATTTAATTATAGAACGATAGAACGATTACTTACAAAAGAAGAAAATGTATCTATATTACTATAATTAACATATTCTATATAGTAATCTTTTATACATTAGAGTAAATTACATAAATTACGTTAGAATGATTTCATGGTACACAAAAGTTAGTAAATACTAAACGAATTTAATTAGACTTAATCTTCTAACCCCACGGTCTCTTTAGTAATTACTACTATTTTATTTTGTTATCCGGAGATATTTGCATGGAGATTTGAATTCGAACATTGGTATGGCTTTTCAATTGAAAAACACAATTTTAATTTATGCCACACCAAATTGGAAACGGAAAACAAATTCCTTTTCAGTAATATATCTTTCGGAACATTTAAACTGCTGTACGAGCCGGTTACCAACATTTGACGGAAAATAACAAATATTTCGAATTAAATTGACGGACTATGTATTTTATATTTTCTTATCGGTAAATATTTGCATCGACTTTTGAATTTGAAAAGTCCTATACTGGTTTGAACGGAAAAGTAGTATTTGCTTGTGAGGACAAACAAATCATAACCGAAAAACAATTTGTTCTTTCAGATCCTGTCTGATCTGGCGAACAATATGTTCCGAAAAATAAACAATACTCCGTATAAAATATACGCCGTATATATATATATATATATATATATATATATATATATATATATATATATATATATATATATATATATATTCAATAGTGTATGTTTTAGGATTGCAAATATTTCCTTTTGTACCTGCTACAACTTTCCGAAATATCCGAAATAAAATATACGGAGTATATCATTTCCAAATCTGTATTCCCAATATTCACTTTCTACCTAATTCAAATTCAATGAATCAATCAAATCAAATTCAATATATATCAAGACCTTACTTTTTGACAGTCCGTCATTGAATGGTTGTTTCATTGTCCGTACATGCATTACTGGAAGTTCTGAAATTTCTGACCACCTGAAAGTGATCTTAAATCAAGTTGAAAGTCTTGTTCCGATCACTTTTGGTATCCGGAAAAACCTATGTTGCTATTTCCGACCACTTTTTGGACTTTTTGGTATCAACTTAATTTAAGATCATTTTGTAATTGTTTTGTAGTCCACACTTCACAAGCCGGAAGTATTTGTATGCTCTACAATTAATAACTCTAACAGAATTGTAATATTTGCTGTATTCTACTTATTTCGTTCGTGAATATATATATATATATATATATATATATATATATATATATATATATATATATATATTGATTATATCAACAAACACGAAAACACTGTACACCGTTTTTGGTATTATATTATTGTTATATATTATTATATTATAACATTATTACATAGATAAAATAATACAACGTGACTACATTAATATAACACTCTTCACTGCCCATTTATTTTTTCAGTTAAGTCGGATACTTTGTGTGAATATCGAATGCATGGAAATACGTCCAACGAATGCCAGACCAAAATACTAATTACCAAACTAAAAAAGAACATCTGTTTCATTTCATTCAATTGGTTGTTACTAACTTCCAAGTCAACTGGCAACGGCAACACGTCTTCGCACGAAGTCCATTTCTAAGACATCCTTACCTGAACCCGGCACATTCACTCTTTACCGATCAACTCAAAGTCGCCGTTCCACACTATTGCCTATATTTACGTTGATTTCTACGCTTTGCTCTTATCTATTACCATATTACGATACTAGGAAGCTGAAACGCTGAAATTATTGCGATTACAATTACCTATTAAATAACAAGAAATCTGGCTATACTTCAAACCGCATATAACGAATCATGTAGCGAAGATAATAAATGTATAACCATTAAAACAAACCCTTTGCCCGGTTAAGAACAACTTTTCCGGAACATAATAACCTCATACCGGCACACAATACCTCTGCAAGGGAATCTACTTTACGTTTATGTTACTCAGAATCAAAACGTAAAATTATGCAAGACAGACATAACAAGGGCACTGATAACAAAACTTAACACAAATTAACATCCATTACGGTGAAATACGTTGTAAAAAACAACGTACTCATTGTTCAAAATAGGCACACCGACCTACTAATTACCATTCATCAGAATAACATATACTGGAAACTAAGTGGTACACATCTCCAGTACGACCTAAAGAAAACATCTGTCATTCAAATGATTTGTCAATTTTCTCCGGAAGCTTCGCCCCCGTACCTTGCTGCCTCGGCCTGTAAAATACATAAACACAGTTAATCTGGTGCATGTGAAAGGTATCTCATTAAAAAATTTATAAACAATATAATAATTAATAACAATATTAACCTCAGCCGTTAACTCTTCCTTCTTCATTTCAAATAATTGTGGACAATACAGGCCAACAACTTGTTCGTCTCTCACAATTTCCTTCACGGGCAGCGCAAGGTGTCTGTTTTCCAGTACTTCCTTGCTCACCTCCACCAAGAAATCATGCTTAACGCTACAAACGACCGTATTTCTTTTGGCATCTTGAAAACATCGGTCCTTTTTTTGCTTTGCAAAAAGGTCACTTGCTTTCATACCTACCAATTGAATACATTCTTTGTTAAACAGAATCAACCGACCATTCCAACCCGCATGTTCAACTTCGACAGTCACTCTGTAGGTGATAACAAGCTGAGACGATATCTTTAAACATTTCGTGCACTTATCCGCCCATCAACACCGCTCGACACTCTCGTATCACAACCATCCGTTGCACAACCCGCATGATACCAGTTGAAGGGACTATCAACATTCACAACCTTTGCACCAATCCAAAACTGTCTGGTCTAACAATTTTAATTCAGACTGTTAAACTGACAATTAAATAAATGGTCTTTACGATTCCATATTTGACGGCAGAATTAATTCAACAAAACAAACAAAAGTATGCAACAAATGTAACATTAGAAACAAACCGACAAATTTTATACAGTAATACAGTACACTTACTTTCCTTTGCCGATAAATATCTTCAAGATCAACTATCCGTACCGGAACATTCCCACAATCTTGCAATTCATTGTTCCCAGTCGAGGTGCCGGTTGCTACTTAAAAATAATTACACAACAATATCAAGATTACCGACTGCTGTAGAATCAAATTATGGAAGCAAAACATACTAACAATTTGACAGCACAAACATCATTTTCAATATTACATTGAAGATCAAACATAATTCACCGTTCTGTGGATATGTAAAAGTCGGGAAACTTTCAACTTTTAAAGGTCTGACAACTGTCCCTCCGCTTATCTCCAACATAAAGTTCTGATTCGTCGACTTGTGCTTAAACATGTTCGGCATAACCGAAAAGTTGAAAATGCGATACAAATGCCCTAATTTGATTTTCTTTGCATACTTGCTAACATGCGGACTAGGAATGATTGCGTGCACGAAAGTACCCTGTTTTTGGATTCCACATCAATTAGTGTCGATGCAAACAAGATTCAATTCAGATTAAACTAACATAAATTTAAATCTATGCATAACGAACCTCCTCATCGTGAAAGATACTGTTAAAACACTCCTTTTCGTTTACCGGAAATAAATCTCCACAGTTGTAGACCTCTACAAACCTAAGGTCCATTACGTTTTCCTGGGTTTTCAGAGACATTTCTCAAACAAAAATCTTGACTGCCCCCATAACGAAACGAAGAGTCACTTTTACTTAAAACAAAGAGTAACTTTTAATTCAAAGCTTTTAAGATGAGCACCCGTTCACAAAGCTTAATATAAGCTCTATATATAAGGCTAATACCCCTTGCCGTCGACTTTTTTTTCGCCATTAGCCGCGCCGGTCAACAATTCAGATACTAATAATCCAAACATCGTCATTTTTGTTCGCTTATTTTCTGCTGTTTAGTTCGTAAATTTATACATTTCGGGGTTATTTGTTGACTTTTCTTCACTCAACCCGGCCAAATTATTTCATTCATGTCCACATAAATAAAATACCACATCACTAATAATTGTAAATAATTTCTTAACCACTAAAACTATTCATCATCCTTGTACCCTAACAATTGTCCATCGTTAAAATACATTGCACATAAACTGACCTTTAATATATTCAAGTCGCTTCGAACCACTGCAAGCTTCTACATTGATCCATCATATAATTACTCTCGGAAATAGTAACTTAACCATATAGTAACTCCAAATACAAATGCAAAGCTTAAAACCGGTCTACAACTGCAGCACCCGACTGACCGAACCATCCTTTCCTTTAACATAAAAGTTATCTTTTCAATTTCTTCTTCATTTCGTTTTATCCTCTTCAATAGTCCCGGTATGATCGTATTTGCTCTTGCACACATTGGAGGATCTGCCCACTGAAAATACCCACAACTATTCGTACCCTAAAACAAAGAACAGACATAGAAAACGCAATTGTTAACTACTATCAAACACATGCCTTTAGAGATGCTATATTACTTACCGACACATCCACACATTTCCAAAATCGTCTGCTCGGATTTTGATCAGTCCACGATGTCTTCATACACATTTGATTGCCGCATTGCTAACAGTCTCTAAGGTGTACAAATTCTTTGCAAACAGTCGGTGTTGTATTGCTCCAATTTCGTGCGTCTTCATGTTGGAATTCCTCCATTACAGACTCCGGTATGTTGGGAGCATTTAAAGGGAAAGGCTTATTTTAGTTTAACCAAGTTGTCCCAAATTGATAGTTTAACCTCTCTTTTCCCCCCTTATATACTCCAAGTCCTTTGAGATGGTTTGAAGTGTTATAAGAAGGGAAATGAGGTAAACCACGCGCGCGGGGCCGCCGCCGCCCGCCCGGCTCGTCACGACGCGCGGTGGGGTGTGGTCAACGTTTTTCTCTCAATTTCCTTTTCCTTACCCTATTTTTGTGGATCTTTTGGTGACCTTGTCCGCACAACATACTGAATGTGCGAACAGGGGTGGTCTTCACTAAATTAGTGAATGGTTGGCTGTTGCACATGCTACACTATATAATGGTGATGTTTATACGCTAGAAAGGGCGCTGGAAGAAGTCTGTTCGAACTATACTGGTTTGCGTATATCAATTCGCATATCTGCTTCGTGTGTGTGTGTGTGTGTATATATATATATATATATATATATATATATATATATTTTTTTTTTTTTGCTTCGCATATATATATCTGCTTCCAGTTCGAACAACACTCTGCGAAACACCACCTTTATATATATCTGCCTGAGAGTCCGTTTTGTTTTGCCGGTCGAAAGCATACAACTCAATCCCTGGTCGTGAATGTTTTTAAGGCAGTGTGTTACACACGATACAGAACCTTTGGTTTGTCTTTTCATTCCCAATCCTTACATCCACAGTGCAGGAAAAAAAAAACCCAACAGTTAAAAACATTCAGATATCAACTTTGAGTCAAAAATGTCTGCAACAAACACTGTGTCTGATATTGCTCCTATTCAACCACTCACTGGTGGTTTGAACTACAAGAGATGGGCTGCAAAATTAATCATGCTTCTGGAATCAAAGGATGTGGACTATGTCCTTTTTGCAGACCCTGCTAAGTTCAATGTGCCTGCTACGCAACTTGCACTGCAGACCACGGCTTCAACTACTGCAACAGACCCGAAGTCTACAGATGGTACAGCGACTGCAGATACTTCCACGGACCCGAAGTCATCATCAGTTCAAGATACATCTGCAGCCGAGGCAGCTCGCATCAAATACGAAAAAGATAACAAGACTGCCCGGACAACCATTCTTCAACGTGTAAGTGACCCGTTGTTTGATATGTTTTCTGAATACAAATCTGCAAAGGCAATTTGGGATTTAATGATTGAGAAATATGGGGCTGATGATGTGGGGAGACGCAAATATGCTGTGGGTCGTTGGTTACACTTTAAAATGGTGGAAACCAAGCCTGTAATCGAACAGGTCCACGAGTTTGAAAATTTAGTCGGTGACATGAAAGCAGAAGGTGGGATAGTTAATGAAGTAGTCTTGTGTGACTCTTTGATTGACAAACTGCCCGACTCATGGGTGGACTTTAAAAATAAAATGAAACATGATCGAAGGAGCTACACACTGCAACAGCTAATCAATAGTGTGAATATCGAGGAGGAAAACCGCCTGGTTCAAAGGTCTGTTTCTCTTACTAACAATGTTAAAGCTAATATTGTTGAAACTAACTCTGGCTTTGAGAAACCAAAACCTGGTGACAATTCTAGAAACCAAAAGAAGAATTATAAGAACAATAACTCCACTCGCGGCAAGGGTGGAAAAATTCAGAAAAAAAGGGAACAATAGTGGTGAATGCTATGTGTGTGGAAAACGAGGCCACCGTGCTGCCCAATGCTATAAACGCCAGGGGTCTACGAGTCAGAAACCAAACAACGAGACCAAGTTAATCTGGCGGAGAACACAGAAGACGCTGATTTAGTAGCTGCAGTAGTAACTGAAGCCAACATGGTGGAAAATCCAGACGAATGGGTTGTGGACACTGGAGCCTCACGACATTTTTGCAACAACAAAGCTTCATTCAAAACCTTTGAGCCTATCACTAGTGGAGAACAAGTCTTCATGGGAAACTCCAGCGTTTCCGAGGTAAGTGGTAGAGGAAAAGTAGAATTACTGCTTTGTTCTGGAAAACATTTACTGTTGCAAAATGTGCTTTATGTCCCTTCCCTTTGAAGAAATCTGATTTCCGGAGGCCTTCTTAATAAGGCTGGAATTAAGATGGTTTTTGAGTCTGACCGTCTGGTTATGACTCGTTGTGAGAAGTTCATTGGGAAGGGATATCTGCGTGGAGGTCTTTTTGTACTAGATGTCTCTGTAGTTAACAATAACTCCGATGTATCTGGCTCTTATCTGAATGCTCGTGATAATAAGAATGCTTCCTTTGCTTATACTGCTGTATCAGTTAATGTTTGGCATGCTAGATTAGGACATGTTGGTGCAAAATGTTTAAATAGACTGAAAAACGTGAATATGCTACCAAACCTGTCTAATGATACATGTGAACAATGTGAACCATGCGCTGAGGCAAAATTTGCTAGAACATCCTTTTTAACTGTAAAGCATCGTTCTTCATCATTGCTAGAATTGGTTCACACTGATTTAACAGATTTTAAAACCACTGAAAGTCGAGGTGGTAAGCGTTATTATATAACTTTTATTGATGACTTTTCTCGTTATACCAAATTATATTTGTTGAGAACAAAAAGTGAAGCCGAACAAAAATTTGTTGCTTTTAAAAATGAAGTAGAAAATCAGTTGGAAAAAAGGATCAAAAGGCTTAGATCCGATAGAGCAGGAGAATATGAATCAACTTTTTTGAAAGATCTGTGAGAAACTTCTGGCATTGTACACGAAGTAACTGCACCCTACACACCCCAACAAAACGGTATAGCAGAAAGAAAGAATAGAACTCTCAAAGAGATGATCAACGCCATGCTAATCAGTTCAGGTGCCTCTGATTCATTGTGGGGAGAAGTTGTTCTAACAGCTAACCACATTCTAAACCGAGTCTTACACAAAGGGTTTGAAAAAACCCCTTATGAACTGTGGAAAGGGTATGCGCCAAATCTTAAATACTTTAAAGTATGGGGTTGCTTGGCAAAGGTGGGACTTCCGTCCTTTAAAAGGCCCAACTTAGGACCTAAAACCTTAGATGCCGTTTTTATTGGATATGCTGAAAATAGCGCAGCTTACAGGTTTATGTGTTTAGAAAACCGTACAATATGTGAATCTAGAGATGCAGTTTTCTTTGAAAATGTGTTTCCCTTGAAGGGTGCTCTTGAACTAGATACGAATAAAGTTCAACATAATCTATCTTTCCCTGATTTCTCATGTAATTCAGAAGAGCCTAGAAGAAGTAAAAGGCCTAGAACTGAGAAAAACTTTGGCTCTGACTTCATAACATATATGACTGAATTGAAAGATCCAAATGAACTATGTGATCGTTTTATATGTCAACTTGTGTTAGAAGAAGAACCGAAATCCATTCAAGAAGCCATGCGATCTGTAGACGCCACTCTATGGAGAGAAGCAGTCAAAAGTGAGTTAGACTCCATACAGTCCAATCATACATGGGAAATGGTGGATTTGCCCAAGGGTTGTAAACCCATAGGCTGTAAATGGATTTTCAAGAGGAAATTGAAACCAGATGGTTCAATTGAAAGATTTAAAGCCAGGCTGGTAGCCAAAGGTTTCACACAGAAATTCGGTGAGGATTACTTCTATACCTATTCACCAGTAACAAAGATAGCTACTATACGTGTTCTATTTGCTTTAGCATCTTTACACATGTTGATAGTACATCAGATGGATGTAAAAACAGCTTTTCTAAATGGTGAACTAGAAGAGGAGATCTACATGGAACAACCCCCCGGATGTGTTGATCCAGGACAAGAAGGGAAGGTATGCAGACTTAAAAGATCTCTTTATGGCTTGAAACAAGCCCCTAAGCAGTGGTATGAAAAGTAAGCAGTGGTATGAAAAGTTTCACAAAACTTTGTTAGAGCTAGGTTATTCCACTAACCGCTCAGATGCCTGCTTATACACAAAAGAGGTAGAGTCTAGCATCGTAATAATCTGTCTCTATGTAGATGACATGCTTATCTTTAGCTCAAGTATAGGAGCTATAAAAGAGACTAAAAGAACTCTATGTGACAAGTTTGATATGAAGGATCTAGGGGAGGCTGATGTAATACTCGGGATAAAGGTTACAAAAACTGAGAGAGGTTACCTTTTATCCCAAAGTCATTACACGGAGAAACTCCTGAAGAGGTTTGAGAGTTATGAAGTAACTCCAGCTAAAACCCCCTATGATCCCAGTGTCAAATTATCAAAGAACATAGAGGCCAGTGTGTCTCAAGAAGAATATGCAAAGATAGTTGGGAGTCTAATGTTCTTGATGAACTATACTAGACCAGATCTTGCATTTGCTGTGAATAAACTCAGTCGGTATACTCACAAACCTGGTATCTCACATTGAGATGCACTGAGAAGGGTACTTCGGTATCTAAGAGGCACAATAGACTGGGGCCTTAACTATAAGGGAGACCCAGCTGTGCTCGAGGGGTTCTGTGATGCAAACTGGGTAAACGACGCTGATGATGTAAGCTCAACTAGTGGATACGTGTTCACTATATGTGGAGCCGCGATATCATGGAAATCGACCAAACAATCCTGTATAGCCAGATCAACTATGGAATCAGAGTTCATAGCACTAGATTTAGCAAGTCAGGAAGCCGAATGGCTGAGAAATCTATTGGCAGACGTGCCATTGTGGGGGTGCCCAGCACCTACTGTTCCCATACATTGTGATTCCCAGACTGCCATTTGTGTTGCGCAAAACAGTGTCTACAATGGGAAACGTAGACACATAAGAGTGAGACATGAGTCTGTACGGCAGTTAATAATAAATGGGGTAATCACAATGGTTTTTGTGAGATCTGAAAGGAATATTGCAGATCCTTTCACAAAGGGCCTAAACAGAAAGACCGTCCTTGATACATCAAGGGAAATGGGTTTGGGACCCATAAATACTCTGTAGCCAATCATGGTGGTCTGCGTTGAGGTAGACTTGACAGAGTTGAAGGTCTATCCTAGAATAGATCTAACAGGGGATATTTCAGGGTCAAGAGTATGACCAATTATGGCGACTAGAGCGAATTAAGTGCATTCAAGTTCAAACTTTGTCTATCCGGTGAGTTCAAGATCTAATTCACTCCCGCGTAGAGAAGTACTTAATGTCACTATATGACAGTTCAAGTTTTATACACTAGCATGAAAATTTGCTTTGGTCATATTCAGGCAATGTTAGTACCAGCCTAATCCCTTTTCATGGTGGGGGATTGTTGGGAGCATTTAGGGAAAGGCTTATTTTAGCTTAACCAAGTTGTCCCACATTGATAGTTTAACCTCTCTTTTCCCCCTTATATACTCCAAGTCCTTTGAGATGGATTGAAGGGTTATAAGAAGGGAAAGGAGGTAAACCGCGCGCGCGCCGCCGCCGCCCGCCCCGACGCGCGATGGGGTGGGGTGGGGTCAACGTTTTGCTCTCAATTTCCATAGTCCTAAAATTTTGGGTTTTTGGGTAGTGAATGGTTGGCTGTTGCACATGCTACACTATATAATGGTGATGTTTATACGCTAGAAAGGGCGCTGGAAGAAGTCTGTTCGAACTATACTGCTTTGCATATATCAATTCGCATATCTGCTTCGTGTATATATATATATATATATATATATATATATATATATATATATATATATATATATATATATATATATCTGCTTCCAGTTCGAACAGCACTCTGCGAAACACCACCTTTATATATATCTGCCTGAGAGTCCGTTCTGTTTTGCCGGTCGAAAGCATACGACTCAATCCCTGGTCGTGAATGCTTTTAAGGCAGTGTGTTACACACGATACAGAACCTTTGGCTTTGTCTTTTCATTCCCAATCCTTACATCCACAGTGCAGGAAAAAAAAAACCCAACACGGTACACAAATAAAAAAAAGGACCTTGAACTTTTGTATGGAAACCCAAATATAGAATCCGTATTTATTACCTTTGCGAATGGCTAGGGCAAACCAAATATTTTAAACGTATTTAATAACCCACATATTAAATCACCCTTTTACCCTTTACACATGCTAAAAACAACAACATAACCCTACGTACGGAACACAACTTTGCAAACGAATGCCAATATGAATCAACCCTATTTCGCATTGCATATTACGTTTACATCAACATATTTATACTATGCATTCATATATATTTCTAATCGAAAATAAATAAACTATACAACAATTGGCATCAGTTATAATCATTCCACAACGCGTGTGTCTCGGCTAGTATATAATACATATATAAGTAGATAGGGTTATTAGAAGAAATGGGTTGGGTTAAATGTGGGAATTGGGCTAGACAAAATATAATAGTTTGGGCTCAACACTTGTGTTTCAGTAAAATTATTGGCTAAACATTTAAGATCAAATGAACTAGAAGATTGGGCTTGAAATGCATTTGGACTCAAGAATTAAATCATTTTGGCTTAGAACATTTAAGAATTACAATGATAATGACAATTTCGTCTCAGATAGACTTTTGGCTCAAAATTTTAGGAAATAAATCATCGTAGAAATAAAATAATTTTATTTCGAAACTTTAAAAAATAGAAATTTGCGATTAATATTTTGGGTTGTCACAGTTAGGGTAATGCCGTCCCCGTCCCCGTCCTCGGCGGGGATTAAGAAATTACTCCATCCCCGCGCCCGTTCCCCGAACTCGCCCCCGTTGGGGGCGGGGATCGATTTTTCCCATCAGGTGCGGGTTGAATTGCCATCCCTACCTTTCTTATGATGAGCTAGTATATAAAGAAACATAGCAATAATCTCTTGTATTGGCATGGTCCTAGTATCTCTTAAACCACCGATGTCAATAACCATCTCACATAATATATCAAATGAGTGTCTATTCATTCGAAGTTCACTCTTACAATATCTATCACTTTCCTCAATAAGTGATAATATATATTTAATTCTAGCTAGACATTGATTTTTACGCTGCATCTTTTAGACTATGTCTCTTCAATGCTTTATAAAGAGTAATAAAGTAATACACAACGTAATTAGTTCCAACATATCCATAGCTAAAGTACACATAATTGTGATCATCTGAAATCGCTTTCGCCTTCTCAAAACAATTAGAAGTCAACTCATTTTCAGTTTCAGACAACAAATAATAGGTATTTTTAGAACTTACGCAAAATCAAACACTTTAAAACTAAATAAATAAATAAATTCAAACCATTGGAAACTGAGTTTAACATACAAAGGCTATTTTGACCTCATATCTCAAAAAATTATAGAAGACTTGTAACACCCCTCTAAAACAAGCTAAAACAACAGCCTTAACACATGCAGATAACACAACAAAACACTACACAGCGGAAGATAACAAGGTAATTGGATAAAAGCAAATCGAAACAGGGGTGTTATGCCACGTTTACCAACAATGATAAACGCTACGGCGGTCAAATCTGCATTGTGTACACAACTATCCCAAAATCCATAAGTCTATCATTACAGCGGCTCACAGGCCAAAAACAAGGGAAATGCACTAAACTACCAGGCACTAGACATCGCGCTCGTCTAAACATCACCTGAAAGATCACAAAGATAAACATGGGACGACGCCTGGTCAGCGAATAATGCTGGTAACCCACCAATACATGTGAAATATCATACATAGATAGATATAAGTTGTAAAGCCATTTTCGAAATGGAATACATAAGTATATGAGTCAAAAACCAAGAGTAATCGTCAACACAAGACTCAACACTCACAAAGATAACACGGGAACACATCCCAAACCACAAAGGTTAACCACAACACAAAGGATAAAGACAAGACAGATGGCAATACATGCCCTTGTGACTTCACACGTCACAAGAAAGAGAACTCACAACAACGGCTACACAAGCCCTCGTGACATCACCCATCACGAGTTGATATGCCTTCCTTATGCCCGGTTCCAACCTTATGGCTACCCCCAACCTTATATCTTCTTCCAACCATTACCTCCAGGACCCCTGTACAACCAAGTCCAACCTTATTCCCCTGGGACCGTCGTCCCCCACCAACGACCACCAACGAGACCACCAATTCATAGTACACAAGGTACCGTACACGGCAACACATGCCCGGATAACACATGTTATCTCCCATAAAACGTGAACCTTGCACAAAGGCCACAACTCCATAATCACGTCACGGCCACCACGAGGACCGCTACAATACCTTGGTGACTAGTGTCTCATACCACTAATCGTGCAATCCAGGTAAAGCCACACACGCACCACAACTCAACAAGAGTCAATCAACGGATCACAACGAAGATATGAAACCATACTCAATCAAGGAATGGGTCACAGCCCAACAACAACAACGATGAATAACACAAGTTATCATCAACCAAACGGAAGGTACAAACAACACACACGCTAGCATTTAAACACCGAACTAGCATGCTTATCAAACAGGTAAACCAAAGGTAGTTCCGAAGAACACACAAGATACCTCTCGGTTCAACGAAACACAATGTTGAACACTTAGCACGATTCACGACACCAAAACCTACATGGAATCCTACCATATAGTTCTAGACATACGAAACATCAAGGAGAAGCTCAAATAGTTCCACAAAAGAACATCGAGAAGTCAAAAGACCAAATATCGAGTCAAAAGAATCACGGGGAACAAATCCCGGACAAACACCAACATGTACCCCGCGGGTGGACACACGGGTAGGCCCCTACCCGTGGTCCTGCCCGCGGGTACCAACACCCACAAGTCTCGTTCCCGCGGGTGGGGCGGCGGGTAGGGCTCTCCCCGTCGTTCCGCCCGCGGGTATGTCCCTAGGTCCAAAATAATCCCTTCGGGGATTTTCAACTCCAAGCTCAAATTCAAGTCCAAAACATGCCAAATCTCACCAAACACAACAAAATGACTTGAATAGTAGGAAATGCCAAGAAATGGCACAAAAAAACCCTAAACACAAGCTCTAGATATGCATTTTCACAAGACAAATGCATAAACACTCACATTTCATAGCAAAACACATGTAGAATCCAAGAAATCACATATAGGTAAGAAAAATAGGTTTTGTAGAGCATGAGTTACCTCTTGTAGACCAAAAGACTTCACTTTACACCACAACAAGCTCCCCACAAGGCTTACTTTCCAAACCCACTTCAATATTAAACCAAAAGATCATAAAGATCCTACCTTTAAGAAAAAGACAACTAAGATGAAACCAAAACCACAAGATGGACTTAGATCTTACCCTCCTAGATGCCCAAATAGGTGAAAGGTTGAATCTTGGAAGCAAATCTTGGGATCTTGACAAGGGTCTCAACTTGGCTTGGAGAATAAGCTACACTTCTTTTCTAGAGAGAAGGTAGAGCTAATTTCTAGGAATTGTAAGGAATGAAATGAAGAAGTCTTCTAGGTTAGGTTACAATACTAACTCTTGGTGAAAAGTCAAGGATACCCTTACTAACCTTTAGAAGGTGTAAGGAACAAGGGAACTCCCCTCAAAGCTCAAGGTACAACATAGCTTTGAAGTTGACTAGTCAAATACTAGTCCTCGAGTATTAAAAATCAGGATTTTAGAAATTAATTCTTCAAATAAAATAGGATTAATTACTCAATTAATCCATGAATTGAATGTGGATTTTTGGGGTGTCACAAGACTCAATTTCTGTTTCAAACAACAAATAATAGGTATTTTTAGAACCTATGCCAAATCAAATACTTTTATATATATATATATATATATATATATATATATATATATATATATATATATATATATATATATATATAACCATGAGAAACAGAGTTTAACTTGCCCTCATATGACTTTGTTAACTACACATGTATAAATAACAGAAAACCTAGCATGCTCTCTTCTCCTTTCTTCTTGCCACTTTCTTCTTCTTTCTTTTTTCTCTTCTCTTATCTTTCTTCTTTATTTATAATAATATGTATTGCTCTATCCGTCCCACTTTACCTATCATTTTTAATCAAACCAATTATTTCTTCTTTTTTAATTTTAATTAGTATTTTTTAATTATTTTTGTGTGTTTAATAATACTTTTAATTTTATTACAAAAAAATTACTCCGTAACATATTTAATGTAGTTACTAAATATATAAATTTTATGTATTAATACTAAACTTAACATTATGAAAAATTGAATTAAAAATAACTTCAGTTAAGCCTCGTTAACCAAATCAGACACATAAAATTTGACGGTAAGCGTATATTATTATAATAAAATATGTAATTATAAAATTTAAATATTTAATTATAAAATTTAAATGTATAATCTTGTAATTTATAAATTATAACATTTCAATTCATAAATTACTATTATTTTTATTCCCATTATTATTGTGTAGGGGCATGCTATCTCTATACTTATTATTCTTTACAATTTCAAACCTAACCACATAACGGAATCAATATTCACGTAATTTCTTTTCAAAAAAAAAAAAAAACACTATTGAATCAATCTTTCTAGTAATTTATTTTCCATGAAATTTAAATTACATTCATCCTCAATTTTTTTCGCGGACCAAATTGGCCGTCACTATTTTTTAAAAATAAATATTATATTTCAATTATAGTCATTTTATTATAACATATAGACATAAGTATATTGATTAAAGTTATAAAATTATAACTATATTAAGTAAACAATATATATTAAAAATTTTAAAAAACTTGACTAGTCATGTGAGCTGCTTTAATCGAGTATTAAGAGACTTGAATTCAACTCGAATCATTGCTAAAACTCAGCTAGATAGTAACTGAATCAAATTCAATATTCGTCAAATCAAGTTTGAATAATACAGAAATAACTTTATGGCTTGGAGAAGGAGTTCATATAATTTAATTGTAATTCTAAAAATGTATACAGCTTTTAATTGTAATAATGTAATATAAGTAATTTCTTACTACATATATTTTTAGTGATAGAGTACAAATTAGTTATTAGAAATGTCAAATTCGAGTTAAGTTGTTCAATTAACGAAGCGTATATTGCGCTTGAAGTTTCTTTTGGTTCCTTTATTAAAATAATAATAATAATAATAATAATAATAATAATAATAATAATAATAATTATTATTATTATTATTATTATTATTATTATTATTATTATTATTATTATTATTATTATTATTATTATTATTATTATAATTCCCTTAAAAAATTAAAGTTTCTGAATAAAATTGAAAATATAAAATTTTTATATTTTAAAAATACAAGAATTACTATTTAATCATGCCAAACATACTTGTTTTAAATGTTTAATTTAAGAGAATCAGAATAAAATTATAATTGGCAAAGTAAGACTCAAACTAAACCCCATCATAATCATAACAAGATTGATAATGCTTCGAAATCAATAAGATAACCAACTGCGCAATTACAACATTTAGTTAAAGGGTGGATTTTATTAAAATAAATTAACAAAACTAAATTTTTGAAAAGGTGGCATGGCAAAGGATCAAACTCTGGATTACTCATAGAATCTATATTGCTTAATTACTAAAGCTAAGAGCCAGGCGGGCAGGGACGGAGCCAGAAATTCGGTTGTGGGGGGAGGGGCACGCGAAAAACTACAGACGGATTCAGAAATTATTTTCAATAAAGGCGAAACATTAAAATAAAAGAGATAGTTTAAAAATAAATAAATAAATTACCTAAGAAATATAGTTGTAAATATTGTCGGATATGGACAAAAATAAAGCACATCAGAACTTTATAAAAATATTCATAACAAATTATGAAACATAATTAATTTGAATAGAAAACACATTATAAATTATACATCTCATTATTAATATAAAAGAATGTTATATATATATATATATATATATATATATATATATATATATATATATATATATATATATATATATATATATATATATATATATATGCATATACATATACATATATATATATATATGCATATACATATACATATATATATATATATATATATATATATATATATATATATATATATATATATATATATATATATATATATGTATATGTATATGCATATATATATATATATATATATATATATATATATATACATATATATATATATATATATGTGTGTGTGTGTGTGTGTGTGTGTGTGTGCGCGTGCGTGCGTGTGTGTATTAAATAAACAAAAAAATTAATTATTGATACTAAGACTTAAACCCTTGACCTTTACTATATTCAAACACATGCTCTTCCAACTACTGTAACTCACTTCTTGTTAATATTTAGTAGTTTTTTATACTAATACTAAAACATGTACTATATATACATATATACATACAATTATACAAATACTATATATGGGGTACGGGTGGGGTGAGGGGGGCAGCTGCCCCCCCTCTGGCTCCGTCCCTGCTGGCGGGTCAGTGCTAACCATTGCGCCACCACCCCACAAGTGTTCAATTATCACTTTTATTTATTTAACTCAACCAAATTAAAGAAATCAATTACAAATACAAGCTTTGCGTGTAACTCCTGTTATTGGTATAGCTTTTGTTCAAATTCTCACCACTATGATCTATGTAGCATAGACGAGCTAGCACAAATCAATTTCAACTAAGAATAAGACTTTTAAATTTTTATTACTGATTATTATTATTATTATTATTTTGTAAATTAAAAATATATTTAATTAGGGTAGCATGCGAAAATGAATAAAGTGCCACATTATTTAAAAAAAATGAATTACACAAAGATACCACATCAACACTAATCTTATGCCACATCACCAAATGACCGGATGTGTTACTTCTGATAACTTATTAATATCAAGAATTGTATAATTTTTGTAACTTTAAAATCTTTAAGGGCTCGATTGCATGATTTTTACACTTATCATAATCAATAGTCAACGGACTATTATGATCCAATTGAAGGCAAATTATTCTATGGACCCGGGTACACCTTGTAAGGTTGACCATGGTCTAAATAGTTAAAATTTACATACTAAATGTTCGCAATTACCTTTTAAAAATTCACAATTTGTATACTACGAACACATAATTCAGCTTTTCTAGTCCGATACCTTGATTTGTCATCATATGGAGGTGTAATTCTAATTAGAGTTCCATCTAAAGCACCTAGATAATTCAAAAAAAAATTATAAAGTCAACAAAAAAAGCTAATTAGTTTATACATTTTTAATTTAATGAGGAGTCAAGGCGACGACAGAGGAGAATGAGAGACGACGGTCGATCTTCTGCGGACGGCAGGGAGTGAAGGCGACGGCAGAGGAGAGCAGGGCGAGGTCGACTCACGGAGTCATGGCTGGGGGTACCAGAGAGGGCCGAGGACTTTGGGCAGTCTGCTAGGGTTAAGCCAATTTTAGTTTTAAAGTTATATTATTAAATTATTAATATTATACATTATACATTTATATATATTATATATATATATATATATATATATATATATATATATATATATATATATATATAATTTAACTGGGATTCGGGGTCGGGGTCGGGGCGGAGAATGCCCTCCCCGTCCTCGTCCCCGTTGTGACAACCCAAAATTTAATTTTATAAATTCAGTTTTAAGAAATTTCAAAATAGTCATTTTTCACTCCATAAAAATTTTTGCAATGAAAACGGTGTTAGAATAAAATATTTTGAACCACTTTTAAATGAATTCAACATCAGAACATGATTTGAAACAAAAATCCTAAATTCTCGGGTACATTGCGTGCCAAGTTTTGAATTGAAAATTCAATCTTAGTGAAACCGGGAGAACTTTGAGAAGCCTAAATCAAGTGTCTATCTAGAAATTATTTTGAGAAATTCAATTTCAAACCCAAACTACTTTTAAAATCCTGATTTTGGACCATGGACCATGAAGCATGGTGAACCACACCACTCCAAGAGCTTGTCTGATGCAACTTTCTTGCCAACCCTTAACACTTTTGCCCTCCTCCAATCATGAGAGATCTTCCTAGGGTTTTGTGCTACTATATATTGAGCCATTCTCAGACCTTTGCCTCTTGATTCCACTCTTTGCTTCCCCAACCATTTTGCTCTGCAAAACACAAGTCACAGTAAGTTTTCTCCAAGCTCTAGCTTTCCATTTCTTAAGCTTCCTTCTATTCTATCTCTGAGAACTTGGTAGTAAGTGGTTGTGTGATTTGTTTGAGATGTTTAGGAGGTGAAGGAGTGTGTATCTAGCTTGAGAAGAAGGTGGAATCCCAACCAAGAGAATATTTCTACAAAGGTATAACCCCATAGATTCCCAAATCTATTTTTGACTCTATGAAGTAATTGTTTGTGCTTAGAAATGTTAGAATAATGTGTGTTTGAGCTAGTAGAATGTGCTATTGCGGAGCTTTGATGTGTTGTTGATATTTTGGGAGTGGTTATCTGCTTGAAAATGTCTTACAGGTGAAGAAGAAGCTCACTGGTGTACAACACAGTGTGCACCAGATGAGAGGCGGGACTAGCCAACGGACCTAGGAGGGAGCCGTTGGCTTGGGCCGTGGAGGAGCAGCCTTAGGGCATGGCTCTAGGCAAGAGCGGTGGCCCTAGGCCACCGCTTGGCAGCTCCAGGCGGCGGGGCTCCTCAAGCCCCGCCACAACCCCCGTTAAGTAGGAGTTGTGCATTGGCCAGGCTCTTGTGGCTCAGCTACGTGTTGTTTCGGACTAAGACTCGCGGGCCCTTGAAGCTTGGACACTCGGGGCCGTCACGACGCACGTTTAGAAATTGATTTCATTGAATTTGGAGTAGAATTGAGCATTTTGTGATCGAAAATGTGAAGAAGAATGTTACAGAGGTTGTTTGTGAAGGTTTACAGTGAAGGAAATTGCTGAGTGTTGGTTTTGACTATTTATTTGAGAAGCATGACAATTATATGAATGTTAGATAATGGAATATGATCAATATTTGTTAAGTTTTGGCTAGAAATTAAAAGCATGCCTAGATGTCTAATTGACTTGTTGAGATGATTGCCAAGATTATTACAGTTTACAAAGCATGTTTACAGTAAATAAGTTTATGTTGAGCATTTTGAGTTCAATAGCATGTTGAATACTTGCTAAGTGTTTGCTAATTAAGAATTACTAAATTATGATTTATGAGCATGTTTATAGAATTGTTGAGAATTCACAGTGAAAAGATAATTTGTTGGTCCCGATAGGGTGGTGAAAGTCTAGAGGGGGGGGGGGGGGGGTGAATAGACTTTCAAGCTTTTTCAAATTAAATAACTCTTTGGTAACTTCAACTCTAAGTAATAAGTAAATAGAGCAAGTTTGTACTGCACAGCGGAATAATAGTAAAGAGTTATACCCAACTAGTAAATTAAGTGTGCAAGTATAAGTAAGTTAGGTACAAATGATATGTAAAGTGACAGAGATATCTTGAATATATAAAGGAGATGGTTCACTCAATATATAATAACAATATTCAAGATTGTAAATAAATATCGTATCACGTCGAACGTGTGACGAATGTTACATGCAACACGTCAAACTTGCTTAGAATAAATCACTATTTAAGCTCGAGAAGTTTGAGTTACATGCATACGTGAGAACACACTAAACCCGGATGATTAAGATTAACTATGAATAGTAAACGGGTTAGTCGGATGAGATAGATAGATGTAGCAAATAATGTAAGTGCGGTATGTAAATGAGAGAGGCAATTTATAGTGGTTCGGAAGTGGCGTAATCTTCCTAATCCACTTTTCTCCTTTCACGTCTAGGAGAAATTCACTATTTTTCACACACAGTTACAATAGTGAACAAGTGCTACACAAGCACTTCTTCCGGATGTCTTGCACACAGCTACACCCAACTCTGAGTGTCTCGCACACAGCTACACTCAACTCCGAGTATTTCGCACACAGCTATACTCAACGCCAACTAAGTGTCTTGCACACAGCTACACTTAGCAACTACGAGTGTTTTGCACACAGCTACACTCACTAGAGTATTTTGCACACAGCTATACTCTTTCTACAATTTACAAATACAAGGATTTGTATTTCTCTCTCCAACTAGATTTGAGACTATTCAGACTAAGTCTCTTAGAATATTTGAGCACTAGCACTTTTGAATTTTGCACTTGTATTCTATCTCGTTTTTCTCTATTTCTTCTCATATTGTGTCTTCAAGTCTTCATGACTTTTTATAGTCAATCAAATATATCCGTTGGAGTGGGATAATTTGATATTTGAAATTTGAATCTTCATAGCCTGATATTGTTGACAGTAGTAGATCTTCAATTTTGATTTGATTTGTCAACTTGCCTGACAAAGTAATTATTTTTAGCACAACTTTGATTTTCTAGTTGTTTCTAAAAATATTACTTTAATTGTCAATTTGAATATCCAACGAATCTTTGAAATAAATTCATCTGATAGAATTTATTTCTAGGATAAGTTTTTATATTCATGCCTTCATAAATATTTTCCCGTTCTGATCAAATGTCTTTCAGGCAATTTTGGAGTCTTGTGGCATGTGGGTGAACTTGGAGTAAATTCCTTCGAATTTATCCAATTTCTGATCATCTTGCTCTTTTGCCACATTGTGCTCCTTTGACTTGAACATCGTGCTCCTTGACTTTAAACATTGTGCTTCTTTCGATACATTGTGCTCTTCTGATAGCATTGTGCTTCTTAGACAACATTGTGCTTCTTAGGTGGCATTGTGCTCTTCTGACAGCATTGTGCTCTTCTGACAGCATTGTGCTTCTTAGGTGGCATTGTGCTCCTTTCAGATTTGGTCACATTGTGCTCCTTTAGTAAGCATCGTGCTCCTTCGGACACATTGTGCTCTTTTAGTAAGCATCGTGCTCCTTCGGACACATTGTGCTCTTTTAGTAAGCATCGTGCTCCTTCGGACACATTGTGCTCTTTTAGTATGCATCGTGCTCCTTCGGACACATCGTGCTCCTTCAAAATCTGCCTTAAAAATATAGGTCCTTGGGGGGAATCGATCTCGGGTGTGATCGTTTAGAGTAAGAACCTCTACCATTTCGCCATTAGGCTTATCCGGTCATTCTTTGCAACGCCATTGCTTTATGCTTCTTTCACGGATGAATACTCGTAGGACCAAAATTAATTTCTCAAATTAATTTTGTTCTTCCTATGGTAGATTCCTTCTGATTTCAATATTCTGATTTATGATGCTTGTACTAAAGACTTAAAAACTAAGGGGATCTAAAGATACATTTGGCTCGTCAAAACTTACAAAAATATTCCTATCATAATTGAAGTTCATTCTACAGTAAAGTGCATATTTGAGCATATCATGTTTTAAAGTGCACAAATGGCCAAAGTGAACCTAAGTAATATTTTCAAAGACTCATATCTATTTTAGAAAGTCATTTTCTTGTTGCATTGAGAAATTGTTGAGAAGTTATGCGCATAAGTTTGCATAAGTAAAGAAATTGCATGAGATATATATGCTATCTATTGTGAGGCAAATAGTATTTTAGAGGCCCGTTAGGACTATGTCCTTTCAGAAGAAAAGATCAACATCGGTTAAAAACCAGCAACAGTGAAAGAAAGAAAGTAAAGCAAGAAACGGACATTGCGATCCGATATCACGTAACGTGGCGCATTCCCACGTTACGAGGTTGGAAACTACTCGCCAGGCTTGGAATCCTGGTTAGGGGGTGTGCACACTGATAGTTCGATACCTGATTCCACAGAGTTTGAGAAAAGGACCAAGAGAGTGGTTCTATGGGAGAGATGAGTATTAGGCCGGCTAGATGCTGAGCCCCAGATAGGTCTATCCACCTTATGGTGAAGTCCTACCTCGCCCATGATTAAAGAAAGATATCGAGTCAAGAGACTCAAGAGAAAGCAATCGAGTCAAGAGACTCAAGAGAAAGAAAGCGAGTCAATGTGACTCTAAGAAACCTCCACAAGAAATAGTATTCTTTTACAAAAGAGTGTATATGTATATCTATCTATATTTATACTAAAAGCATCATGTTGCACTAGATTGCATAATGATTGTGATTGCACTAGATTGCATAATGAGTATGATTGCACTTGATTGCATAATGAGTATGATTGCACGAGATTGCAAAATGAGTATATGATTGATTGTATATTGAGTATATGATTGCACTAGATTGCATAATGAGTATGATTGCACGAGATTGCATAATGAGTATATGATTGACTGTATACTGAGTATATGTTGCACTAGATTGCATAATGAGTATGATTGCACTAGATTGCATAATGAGTATGATTGCACTAGATTGTATAATGAGTATGATTGCACTAGATTGCATAATGAGTATGATTGAACGAGATTGCATATTGAGTATATGATTGATTGTATATTGAGTATATGATTGCACGAGATTGCATGATGAGTATATGATAGCATGGGCTTGAATTGAGTTATGTGTTAGCATGAGATTACTACTGAGATGTTAGATAGACTTGAGATTATGGATAAACTAAGTATGAGAAAGTTTGAGCTTGATGATAAGCTAGATAATTGTGAAAGCATGCCTATTTGTTAATTAGGTTGCAAGCATATAGAAATCATGTTAAGCATGATAAAGTGTTGCCTAAGTGATTGAGAATGATTGATCTAAGTATGTGAAACAAATTTTTTCCAAAAGTATATACTGTAGTACTTTACAGGGTTGAGTGGAGTTATACTTAGCTTCGTGCTAACGAGTTTGTTTTCTACTTGTTGTTTGTTAACCCCTTTCAGGTGGGCCTAGTTCGGGAGAGAGAGTACGAGTTAGACTAGACTAGCATTAGTTAGCTTGTGTAGTCTAAAACTCTTGATGTTGATTTTCTCTTTTGAGACTTGTAGATGACTACCCTATGCTTTTGATGGTGCTGGACACTGGGGTTTATCCCCTAGTTTGTTTGATGTTTAGTAAGCCTTTTTATGAATTAGTTGTTATGCTTAGCCTGTGCAATTCACCGTGAAGGGTGGTTGTGGCGGTGACACCTCTATTAAGTTGTTCAGTAAGTTTATTCCGTTGTTTTAGTTTATATTTAAAGGTTTAGTCTGTTAATTAAGTTTAAGAAAAGTGGGGTGTTACACCCGTCCTCGGCAAGGATTAAGAAATTCCCCCATCCCCGCTCCTGTTCCGCGAAAAAAATCCCCAAACCGAACCCGCCCCCGTCGGGGCGGGGATCGGTTTTTCTCGTCGGGTGCGGGTTGAATTGTCATCCTTACCTTTTTTATGATGAGCTAGTATGTAAAGAAACATAGCAATAATCTCTTGTATTGACATGTTCTTTGTAACACCCCCGATTTTTACCACTATAAACTAAGCAATTAAAAGCTTAAGGATAAAGATTAACTAGTCATTAAGAAGTAAAGAGTGCGGAAGCTAAACTTGTCAATCGGGAAATGTTACTTCACATCTAACTAAGCTAGTAGATGCACAGGCTAAAATCAAAAACTTAATTATCCAAATCAAAACATTAAGTTCATAAGTTCCAAACTATAGGCACACAGGCCTCTTCAGCTAAGCTAAGGAATTAAAGAGAGCTACGCTAAGATAATCCATCTTCTAGCCGCTCGAGGGAACTACTCAGTACCTGTAAAACATAAGCAGTAGCACCCATTAGCGAATAATGCTAAGTAACCCCACTACTACGATCCTATGTTGTTCCTACGTCAGAATCTATAATGTTGAGTATAATATAGTATAGATATAAGAAAACTCATTTTTGAGACAAGGAATAAATAAATATAGTCTTTTAAAAAAGGAGTAGGAACAACATAGGATCGTCATAATCTCACTCAATCAAATGACCAAACATCATACATTCATACGGTTACTCAAAAGATTAAAAGGAATGACAAGGACCACAGACTTATCAACAAGATACGATAATCAATAACACTCATAAAATAACATCCAACAAGCTCATAAGCAAACGAAAGTCAAAGATCACAACCAATAACCATTTCCAACCTTATGCTGTGACACCCCGTAAATCTAAATACTAATTGGGGATTAATTGATGAATTAATCCAAGCTTTCTTTGCTAATCCATTTCTAAAAATCCTGAAATGTAATGGTCGAGGGACTAGAAGTGGACTAGTCACTTAAGTCAATTGAGTGTACCTTGTGCTTCATGGTTTGTACCCTTGCCCCCTTGTCTTTCCAACCTTAGTAAGGGTAAAAGTGGATTTTCGCCCATGAATTGTTGTTCAAGCCATCCCTAGCAAGACATTTAATTCATTCATCATTCAAGCCTAAGTCTCAAACCCTCTAACATCTCTCTAAAAGAACCTAACTTATTCTTCAAGCAAGAAGGTGAACCTCCTAGCCTTGCAAGATCCTACTTTTTTCTTCCCAAGCATAGGAAAGGGTAAGGTTCTTAGCTTTTTAGTGTTTTTAGCCATCGTTTGGGTGTCTTTATCTAAAGTTAGAATCTTTCTTGTGTTTTGGTTTGTGTAAGAAGTTGGTGAGGAAGAAGAGCTCTAAGAAAGGCTTAAGAGGGTGGAAAGGAGAAGTTGTTAAGCTACAAAGGTAACCCATGATATACAAAACCTATTTTCTTACCTAAATGATGATTATTGGCTTCTACTTGATGTTCTTGATGTGATTTGTGAGATTTGATGCATGATCTTGTGATGATGCATGTTTAGAGCTTGTTTTTAGGTTTCTTGTATGCCATTACTTGGCTATTTCTTTGGTTCAAGTCATATCTTTGTTGTGTGTGAGATTTTGGGTGTTTTGGACTTGAACTTGACCTTGATGATGAAAATCCCCGAAGGGAAATTGCGTACAGGAAGTGTACCCCGCGTGCGGAACGGCGGGCAGTGGCCTACCCACCGCCCCACCCGCGGGGAACGTGGTGATTTGGGGAGTGTACCCCATGGGCAAGCCCACGAGTGGGGGTCTACCCGTGGCCCCACCCGCGGGGAACAGTTGATGTGAGTGCGGGGATTTGTTCCCCGTGATTCTTTTCTTCTTGGTGTTGATGTTTTGAACTCCCGTTGCTTGATTGTTGAGCTCTTTGTGAGTCTTCTTGACGTTTCGTATGTCTAGAATGATGAGTTAGGAATCCATGTTAGGATTTGGTGTCTTGAATCGTGCTAAGGGTCTAACTTTGTGATTCGTTAGGCTAATATGAGTCTTGAAGGTTCGTTCGAACCCTTTTGGTTTATCTGTTTTATGTTGATATGCTAGTATGTATGGTTTGTTCCTTCTTGTTGAGAATTGGCAACTCGTGTTGCCAATCATTTGATGTTGGATGGTAGTCCTTGTTGTTGAGTATTGTCTCATGACTTTGTTGAAATCTCTTGATTGATTCTTTTGACGTTATCTTGTACAAATCGTGGTACCCTTTGTTGATGCTTGATTGAGGCTATTGTTGAGCCTCAATCCTCTTGATGATGACGACTGTGTGTGAATATGAATGAGATTGGTGGTTTTGTGACGTGAGCTTTGCTCACATGAGATCAGTGGTATATGATTATAAATTGAACAGTACCCTCGTGTACTTGAGATCGGTGGTATTCTGATTGGTGGTGTAGATTGGTGGGGGACGACGGTCCCACACCAGGAAAAGGGTGGACTCAGAAGTACAGGGTGGCACTCAGAGGTACAGGTTGGAACTGTGATAAGGCCGGGGGTAGCCATAAGGGTGGTACTAAGGTATAAGGTTGGAACTCGAAACATGAATGTGTCATTATGTGACTTGTTGTACTTCCTTGCTTATGCATATCTTTGATGTACTCTACCTTGTGAATGGTAGGTTGCATCCTGAGTTGTGTTGCCTATGATGTTTGTGGTCTTGTTGTTGTGTTGAGGTTGATGATCCTCGTTCTTGCTGAGAGTGTGATGAGTCTTTGATGTTGACTTCCTTCCTTGGTTTTAAAATGATATATACTGTATTTCCCAGTTCCAAATGGCTTTGTTTATATCTATCTATACTATGTTATTTAATGCGTATTGATGGGTTACCAGCATTATTCACTGACCGGGTGTTATCCCTTATCTTTTACAGGTTTTGCTTAGTTGTGGAGCGTGCTAGTCGTCGTTGGTAGCTAGTGTAGTTCCCTCCCTCTAGCCTTAGTTAGACGTGGCCTGTGTGCCTTAGACTTTATATTGTTTTGATGGATTGTTGTAGACCTAGCCTGTGCACCCATGGTTTATGGGTGTGGCATAACGCCTTCCGGATTTAAATAGCTTCCGCTTTTGATTGCTTTGATGATTAGTTATTTATCTTTGAATTTAAGTTTTAAAAATGTTGGTAATATCGGGGGTGTTACAGTTGGTATCAGAGCCTAGGTTTGAGCCTAAAATGTTAAGAGTTGAACTTTAAGAAGCTAAGTGTGATTTAAGACTCTAAATTGACCTTTAAGTGCCTAAGTGTTTAGGACTTAAGATCCTTAGGACGCGCGGTGAGATATGAGTTTGCTTATCGTTTGTTGTGTTCATCCTGTTGCTGTTGTTTAGTCTTAGCTTTCTCGTCTTAAGCGTCGGGTAAGGGTACGCAGCTTCTTCGTGTTTTTCCGTAATCGTGTTGTTTATGTAGAATCTCGCTATGGCTCCGCCTCGCCATCGTGCCCGTACCCCGGAGATGCTGACAAATGAGCAGCTGGCTCAGAACCTGCAGCATCTGACTCAGACGATGCAGACATTGAGCGACGCCCTCTTGCACAACAACAACCCTCCTCTGCCGCCGCCTGCTGGGAATCGAGATGTGGGCCGCTTAGTTTCGGGGCAAAGGCCGCCCGTCTTTGCTGGAGAAGAGGACCCTGTCCTACTTGAAGAGTGGATTAGGTCCTTGGACAAGATTTTCCCTGTAGTGGGATGTCCGGATGATCGCCGCGTCGAGTTGGCTTCGTTCTACTTTAGCCACGAGGCAGACCTTTGGTGGGTGCATGAAGGCCCGACGTGCCAAGAAGAGCCAGGGTTCGATCGGTCGGCTTTGAAGGATAAGTTAAGAGAGAGGTTTTACCCGTCGCATGTTAGAGCAGCCATGTACGAAGAGTTCTTGCATCTCCTACAAGGGTCGTCGACTGTGGTGGAATATCACAAACGCTTCCTCGAGTTGGCTCGCTTTGCGTGGATGTTGGTTCCCATCGAGTTGGCTAAGGTGGAGAAGTTCGTTGCAGGGCTCAACTACGAAGCCCAAAAAGCTTTGACGGTGAGCAAGCCTAGGACGCTTAATGAGGCCTATCTGAGCGCAGCAGATCTGTACCGAGTGCAACAGCTTCAAAGGGGATCCAATGAGTTGGCTAGGAAGAGAAGCAAAGGAAGTGGATCTCAAAGTTTCAAGAGGCCAAGGTAAGATTTTAGAGCAAGACCCGCACCTCCTCAGTCTCAAGGATCGACTCGAGTCGAAAGTGGGGAAAAAGGGAAACCCTTCGTGATAGGAAGTGGATCTCAAAGTTTCAGCCGGCTTTTCATTAATAAACAATACGTATCACGTGATAGTATCCCACCAATCAATTGAGCAAAACTCATAATCCGCCAGCTTTTAATCATAACACATAGTCATTGAAATAGAGGATTGAGGCTCATCAATAACCCAATCAAGGAATCAATAATAGAGTACAACATATGTACAAGATCACAACAAGAGATCCAATCGAAAGACTTCAAGTAGAGACATGAAAGGAACATTCAAGACAATGGCACAATAACGATAGACTTCAATCCAAATATTACAATGATTGGTGAACTCAAGTTACCAATCTTCATTGAGAATGAATGAACAAGCACATACTAGTACCAACAACATTGTAACTAGCATGCAAATCAATAGGATAAACATAACGGTTCAAACGAACATCAAAGACTTCACATTAATCCAATGAATCACAAGGTTGGACCTTAAACATGATTCAAGACTCATAACACCTATCATGGATACTTAGGACATCGTTCTAGATGTACGAAACATCAAAGGAGACACACAATTGCACAACGGTTCAACAAAACGGAGGCCAATACATCACGTACCAGTGGGCAGAACGGTGGGTGGTCAACCACCCGCCACTCCCCACCATGTACCCAGCGGGTGGAACCACGGGTGGGCAACCACTCGCGGCTCCCCCCGCCACCTTCCACCACGTTCCCCGCGGGTGGAACGGCGGTAGGCACACCGCCCATCCGTTCTGCCCGCGGATACCAACACCTGTGAGAGAAAAACCCTTCGGGGAAAAATTCCAACAATGCCAAGTTCAAGTCCAAAACATCCATAATCTCACATACAACAATAAGGAGACTTGAACACATGAAAAGCTCAAAGAATAACATTTATGAACCCTAGATACAAGCTCTAAACATGCATAAACACAAGAATATTCATCATTTCACTCATGAACATCAAGATCATCAAGAAATCAATAATATCAAGTGTAAAATAAGTTTTGTAGAACATGGGTTACCTCCTTAAGCCTAGAAACACCCTCTTCAACCTCTAATCCTCTTCTTGGAACTCTTCTTCCACAAGGTCTTCCAAATACAAACCAAAACCACACAAACAACCAAAACTTAGATAAAGATAAGGAGAAACCAAATAAAAACACTAGCTAAGCTTGAGCATTACCCTTCCTAAGGTCTTGGTGGAAGAAAGTTGGAACCTTGAAGGGTTCTTGGTGAGATTGGGGAGAGGTTTTGGTTTAGCTAGGGGAAGAAGTTAGGATTTTAGAGAGAAGGTGGAGAGAAATGAAGTTCTTTCCTAGTGTGGGAAGACAATAGGGGTGTGTTAGGGAAAATATCTTGGATATCAAGTTAGGGTTGTGAAAAGACTAGAATAGTCTCCCTTGTTTAAAAAATTGTTAGGAAGAAATTAAAGACTAGGTACAATGCACAATGTACAATTCATGGACTAAATCGATTGACTAAAGACTCTAGTCAATTTAGGTCCTTCGACTATTTAATAAGGAATTAGGAAGGAATTTGCAAGGCAATATTAGAATTAATTAGATAATTAATTCCGTTTAAGAGATAATTTTTCGGGGTGTCACATTCCTAGTATCTCTTAAACCACCGATGTCAGTAACTATCTCACATAATATATCAAATGAGTGTCGTCTATTCATTCGAAGTTCACTCCTACAATATCTATCACTTTCCTCAATAAGTGATAATATATATTTAATTCTAGTTAGACATTGATTTTTCAGCTGCATCTCTTAGACTGTGTCTCTTCAATGCTTTATAAAGAGTAATAAAGTAATACCACAACATAATTAGTTCCAACATATCCATAGCTAAAGCACACATAATTGTGATCATGTGAAATCGTATTCGCCTTCTCAAAACAATTAGAAGTCGACTCATTTTCTGTTTCAGACAACAAATAATTGGTATTTTTAGAACCTACGCAAAATCAAACACTTTAAAAAAAAAAAAAAAAATCACAACCATTAGAAACAAAGATTAACATAAAAAGGCTATTTTGCCCTCATATCTCAAAAAAATTATTGAAGACTCATTTTCTGTTTCAAACAACAAATAATAGGTATTTTTAGAACATATGCCAAATCAAATACTTTTTTTTTATAACCATGAGAAACAGAGTTTAACTTGCCCACATATGACTTTATTAACTACATACATGTATAAATAACAGAAAACCTAGCATGCTCTCTTCTCCTTTCTTCTTGCCACTTTCTTCTTTTTTTCTTCTTCTCTTTTCTTTCTTCTTGCCTCTTTTCTTTCTTCTTTATTCATAATAATATTTATTGCTCTATCTGTCCTAATTTACCTATCATTTTTAATCAAACCAATTATTTCTTCTTTGTTTATTTTCTTTAGTATTTTTAATTATTTTTTGTGTGTTTAATAATACTTTTAATTTTATTATAAAAAAATTACTCCGTAACACTTTTGATGTAGTTACTAAATAAATAAATTTTATATACTAATACTAAACTTGACATTATGAAAAATTGAATTAAAAATAACTTCAGTTAAGCCTCGTTAACCAAATCAGACACATAAAATTGGACGGTAAGCGTATATTATTATAATAAAATATGTAATAATAAAATTTAAATATATAATTATAAAATTTAAATATATAATATTGTAATTTATAAATTAAAATATTTTAATTTATAAATTACTATTATTTTTATTCTCATTATTATTGTGTAGGGGCATGCTATAATAAAATTATAATCAGCAAAGTAAGACTTGAACTAAACCCCATCATAATCATAACAAGATTGATAATGCTTCAAACTCAATAAAGTAACCAACTGCGCAATTACAACATTTAATTAAAGGTTGGATTTCTACTTTACTAATACGAGTTAAAGAGAGTTAGGCCTATAATGGGTAGAAAAAATGTCGGTCAACTTTTTTAATCAAATGAATGGCTCAGATTGATCAGATTTTAATTTTTTCATAAGATTTCCTAATTTATCTTTAATGAATATGATTATCCGTTAACTTTTCCGTTAAATATTATCTTTTCCGTAAATTTGTGTTAGTTCACCGTTAACTTACTCATTGATTTTAATGAGAAAGGTTTTAAGTTCAAATCGCATCCCAATCAAAGTTGGCATAATTAGTACCCTATTTTACTCTTATTAAATTAAATAATAATTTAGTAGCTACAACAAAAAAATAATATATATGCATTTCTTTAATTTAGAATTATGTGTCTACAATGTCTTTATTCAAAAAAAAAAATTATTCATTATGAATAAATTAAATAAGGAAAATAATTATATTGTATTTATTTTTCTCCAATATAAAAAGTCTTTACATTCAAGTTCATCAATTGATTATATTCGCTACACTGTCCCTACAATGTCTTTATTAAAAAAAAAATTATTCATTATCGATAAATTAATTAAGAGAAATAATTTCATTAGTTATATTGTCTTTATATTTCTCCAATGTAAAAATTCTTTACATTCCAATCCATCAATTGATTATATTCAATACATTGTCTATTATCTTTTTTGTGCACTATTTTTAAATTAAATATCAAAGTTATAATACAAAATAATGCTATATATTTATTTACCAAGTATTTTATTAATACCATGAAAAAAATTAAAAAAAAATACAATTAATAAAGCCAATCATATTAACTACTTGAGGGATTTGTTGACAAAGAAAGTATTCAAATCACACAACAAATTGAACTGAGAACTACCTCGCAATGTCCTTGTTTGACAATTAGCATTTAGCTCTTCAATATTAGTATATATTTAATATTTTATGCCCTAATTTTTATTTGCTCTCCCTTATATCCCGTATTTGGTTTCAACCATACCTATACAATTATTTTATTGATAATTATAATCAATCTTGACTATATTATCTTGCATTTGTAAACTTAGAATTGCCTATTTAAATACGCAAATTTAACATTCAATTATCTATGCATGAACAATTTCAATATAATCTTGCCTTGATATAATTTAAAGTACTTATTTAAAAAAAAAAAAAAAACATTGGGCACTATCCCAATCGCGCAATGCGCGTAAAAAACTAGTTATTAAAATAAATTTAGTAAAGGGTGGATTTTATTAAAATAAATTAACAAAATTAAATTTATAAAAGGTGGGGTGACAGAGAATCGAACTCTAGATTACTCATAAAATCTGTATTACTTAATTACTAAAGCTAAAAGACCAAGCAAATCCACGCTGACCACTGCATCACTACCCCACATGGGTTAAATTATCACTTTTATTTATTTAACTCAACCAAATTAAAGAAATCAATTACAAAATTAAGAAGCCCTACATAATCTTCTTTCAAATTAAAAATTTTAACAAAATCTAGTAGTGGCATTACTTGCTGGAGTTCAACAGAGTACAAAATACAATTCAAATACAAGCTTTACATGTAACTTCTTTTATTGGTATAGCTTTTGTTCAAATTCACACCACTATGATCTATGTAGCATCGACGTGCTACCACAAATCAATTTTAATGAAAACTAAGACTTTTAAATTTTTATTACAGATTATTATTATTATTTAGAAAATTAAAAATATATTTAATTAGGGTAGGATGGGAAAATGAATAAAGTGCCACATTATTAAAATAAAAATGAATTACACAAAGATACACATCAACACTAATCTTATGTCACATCACCAAATGAACGGATGTGTTACTTGTGATAACTTATTAATATCAAGAATTGTATAGTTTTTGTAACTTTAAAATCTTTAAGGGCTCGATTGCATGATTTTTACACTTATCATAATCAATAGTCAAGGGACTATTATGATGCAATTGAAGGCAAATTATTCTATGGACCCAGGTACACCTTGTAAGGTGGACCATGGTCTAAATATTTAAATTTACATACTAATTGTTCACAATTATCTTTTAAAAATTCAGAATTTATATACTACGAACACAGAATTTAGCTTTTCTAGTCCGATACCTTGATTTGTCATCAAATGGAGGTGTATTTCTAATTAGAGTTCCATCTAAAGCACCTAGATAATTCAAAAAAAAAATTTATAAAGTCAACAAAAAAGCTAATTAGTTTACACATTTTTAATTTAATGAGGAGTGAATGCGACGACAGAGAAGAATGAGAGACGCCGGTCGATCTTCTGCGGACGGCAGGTAGTGAAGGCGACGGCAGAGGAGTGCAGGGCGAGGTCGGCTCACGGAGTCACGACTGGGAGAATGAGAGAGGGCTAAGGACTTTGGGCAGTCTGCTAGGGTTAAGCCAATTTTAGTTTTAAAGTTTTATTATTAATTATTAATATTATACAATATACATATATATTATAAAGTTAATATTATTAATATATAAATATTATATATAATTTAACGGGGCATGCAATCAATATACTTATTATTCCTTACAATTTCAAACCTAACCACAAAACGGAATCAATATTCAACTAATTTCATCATAAAAAAAAAAATAAAAAAAAAAAAAAAAAAAAAAAAAAACAATTGAAGCAATCTTTCTAGCAATTTATTTTCCATGAAATTTAAATTACATTCATCCTCAAATTTTTTCGCGAACCAAATTGTTATTCACAATTTTTTAAAAATAAATTTTAAATTTTAATTATTGTCATTTTATTATAACATATAGACATAAATATATTGATTAAAGTTATAAAATTATAAATATATTAGGTAAACAATATATTATTAAAATTTTTTAAAAACTTGACTAGTCACGTGAGCTGTTTTAATCGAATATTAAGAGACTTGAATTCAACTCGAATCATTGATAAAACTTGGCTTGATAGTAACTGAATCAAATTCATTATTCGTCGAATCAAGTTTGAATAATCCAGAAATAACTTTATGGCTGGGAGAAGGAGTTCATATACTTTAATTGTAATTCTAAAAATGTACACATCTTTTAATTGTAATAATGTAATATAAGTAATTTCTTACTACATATATTTTTAGTGATAGTGTACAAATTAGTTATTAAAAATGTCAAATTCGAGTTAAGTTGTTCAATTAACGAAGCATATATTGCGCTTGAAATTTCTTTTGGTTCCTTTATTAAAATAATAATAATAATAATAATAATCATCATCATTATTATTAAATAATAATAATAATAATAATAATTATTATTATTATTATTATTATTATTATTCCCTTAAAAACTTAAAGTGTATGAATAAAATTGAAAATATAAAATTTTTATATTTTAAAAATATGAGAATTATTATTTAATCGTGCAAACATACTTGTTTTAAACGTTTAATTTAAGAGAATTAAAATAAAATTATAATCAGCAAAGTAAGACTCGTAGTTAACCCCATCATAATCATAATCATAATCATAATAATCTTAATAAGATTGATAATGCTTCAAACTCAATAAGAAAACCAACTGCACAATTACAACATTTAGTTAATGGGTGGATTTTGTTAAAATAAATTTAGTAAAGGGTGGATTTTATTAAAATAAATTAACAAAACTAAATTTATAAAAGGTGGGGTGGCAGAGAATCGAACTCTAGATTACTCAAAGAATTTGTATTGCTTGATTATTAATAAAGCGAAGAGACCAACACTACGGGAAATTATGGAATTTCTGACCACCTGAAAGTGATCTTAAATCAAGTCGAAAGCCTTGTTCCGACCACTTTTGGTATCCGAAAAAACCTTTATTGCTATTTCCAACCACTTTTTGGACTTTTTGGTATCAACTTAATTTAAGATCATTTTCAGGTGATCGGAAATTCCATAATTTCCAATAGTGCAAGCAGATGCACACTAACCACTGCACCACAACCCCACATGTGTTCAATTATCACTTTTATTTATTTAACTCAACCAAATTAAAGAAATCAATTATATTACAAAATTAAGAAGCCTTACATAATCTTCTTTCAAATTAAAATTTTTAACAAAATCTAGTAGTGGCATTACTTGCTAGAGTTCAACAGAGTACAAAACACAATTCAAATACAAGCTTTGCTAAAACTCGAATCGTTGCTAAAACTCAGCTTGATAGTAAGTTAGTAACTGAATCAAATTCACTATTCGTCGAATCAAGTTTGAATAATCCAGAAATAACTTTATGGCTGGAAGAAGGAGTTCATATACTTTAATTGTAATTCTAAAAATGTATACATCTTTTAATTGTAATAATGTAATATAAGTAATTTCTTACTGCATATATTTTTAGTGATAGAGTACAAATTAGTTATTAAAAATGTCAAATTCGAGTTAAGTTGTTCAACTAACGAAACATATATTGCGCTTGAAATTTCTTTTGGTTCCTTTATTAAAATAATAATAATAATAATAATAATAATAATAATAATAATAATAATAATCATTATTATTAAATAATAATAATAATAATAATAATCATTATTATTATTATTCCCTTAAAAAAATTAAAGTGCATGAATAAAATTCAAAATTAATTTTTTTTTATATTTTAAGAATACGAGAATTATTATTTAATCGTGCCAAACATACTTATTTTAAATGTTTAATTTAAGACATTTCAGAATAAAATTATAATTATATTCTAGCAAAGTATTACTCGAACTAAACCCAATCATAATATAATCATAATAAGAGTGATAATGCTTCGAACTTAATAAAGTAACCAGCTGCACAATTACAACATTTAGTTAAAGGGTGTATTTATTAAAATAAATTAACAAAACTAAAAAAAAAAAAATTAAAGTGCATGAATAAAATTGAAAATAATTTTTTTTTATATTTTAAAAATACGAGAATGATTATTTAATCGTGCCAAACATACTTGTTCTAAATGTTTAATTTAAGACATTTCAGAATAAAATTATAATTATATTCTAGCAAAGTATTACTCGTACTAAACCCAATCATAATCATAATAAGAGTGATAATGATTCGAACTTAATAAAGTAACCAACAGAACAATTACAACATTTAGTTAAAGGGTGGATTTTATTAAAATAAATTATCAAAACTAAATTTAAAAACGTTAATCGAACTCTAGATTACTAATACTAAGAGAATTTATTTTAAGAGACGAAGCAAATCCACACTAACCACTGTGCCACCACCCCACATATGTTCCATTATCACTTTTATTTATTTAACTCAACCAAATTAAATAAATCAATTACAAAATTAAGAAGCCTTACATAATCTTCTTTCAAATTAAAATTTTTAACAAATTCTAGTAGTGGCAATACTTGCTAGAGTTCAACAGAGTACAAAACACAATTCAAATACAAGCTTTGCATGTAACTCCTGTTATTGGTATATCTTTTGTTCAAATTCACACCACTATGATCTATGTAGCGTAGACATACTAACACAAATTAATTTCAACGAAGAATAAGAATTTTAAATTTTTATTACGGATTATTATTATAATTTTGAAAATTAAAAATATATTCAATTAGGATAGCATGGGAAAATGAATAAAGTGCCACATTGAAAAAAAAAATGAATTACACAAAGATACCACATCAACACTAATTTTATGTCACATCATCAAATGACCGGATGTGTTACTTATGATAACTTATTAATATTAAAAATTGTATATTTTTTGTAACTTTAAAATATTTAAGGCCTCGATTGCATGATTTTTACAATTATCATAATCAATAGTCAAGGGACTATTATCATCCAATTGAAGGCAACTTATTCTATGGACCCGGGTACACCTTGTAAGGTGGACCATTGTCTAAATATTTAAAATTTAAATACTAAATTTTCACAATTACGTTTTAAAAATTCACAATTTGTATACTACGAACACACAATTTAGCTTTTCTAGTCTGATACCTTGATTTGTCATCAAATTGAGGTGTAATTCTAATTAGAGTTCCATCTAAAGGACCTCGATAATTCAAAAAAATTATGAAGTCAACAAAAAAGCTAATTAGTTTACACATTTTTAATTTAATGAGGAGTGAAGGCAACGACAGAGGAGAATGAGAGACGTCGGTCGATCTTCTGCAGACGGCATGCAGGGAGTGAAGGCGAAGGCAGAGGAGAGGAGGGCGGGGTCGGCTCACGGAGTCACGACTCAGAGAACGAGAGGGGGCTGAGGACTTTGGACAGTCTGCTAGGGTTAAGCCAATTTTAGTTTTAAAGTTTTATTATTAATTATTAATATTATACATTATACATATATATATTATAAAGTTAATATTGTTAATATATAAATATTATATATAATTTAACGGGGCATGCTATCTCTATACTTATTATTCCTTACAATTTCAAACCTAACCACAAAATGGAATCAATATTCAACTAATTTCTTTTACAAAAAAAAAAAAAAAAAAAAAAAAAACAATTGAATCAATCTTTCTAATAATTTATTTTCAATGAAATTTAAATTACATTCATCCTAAATTTTTTTCGGGAACCAAATTGGTCGTCACAATTTTTTAAAAATAAATATTAAATTTCAATTGTAGTCATTTTATTATAACATATAGTCATAAATATATTGATTAAAATTATAAAATTACAACTATATTAGTTAAACAATATATAATAAAAAATTTTAAAAACTTGACAAGTCACGTGAGCTGCTTTAATAGAGTATTAAGAGACTTGAATTCAACTCGAATTATTGTTAAAACTCGGCTTGATATAACTGAATCAAATTCATTATTCGTCAAATCAAGTTTGAATAATCCAGAAATAACTTTATGGCTGGGAGAAGGAGTTCATATACTTTAATTGTGTTGGAAAATAATGAACCAAAATCGATTTAATATCGTAAAATAATATTTATATATACACACGAAAGTATATAAAATATTATTTGATATTTATCCGAAATATATATATACACACAAATATATATAAAACGGATCCAACGGTTTTATATATATATATATATATATATATATATATATATATATATACCTACGAAAAAGATATACCAATATATATCAACCAAAAATTGGAACAAATAATCACCAGATTATGAGTCCAATCCAACGGCAAAAACAAATATGGAGAATAGATTTTTCTTAAAAGCATAATCCAAAAACACGAAAGAAGGAGAGGAAGAAAGAAAACAGTACGAGTTAGGCGAAGTGCCTGTCTTTCCTTAAAACCTTATTTGCCACCTCCCAAAAGTGCTAGGAGCGTTGTGGCCTAGGCTTCACAGGATAAAACGTACAATGGTTCGACGTTTGAGCACCCAAACGAACGAACCCGCCGAACAAGAGCACAGGCAAAACACAACTTCAAGAATGGAGTAGGAGCAGAGTTTTGAGAAGAAAAGTAGAATTTCTTTGTGTGTGTTCTTGTGTTGTTTCTCACGAATCTCACTCTCACTATTTTTTTTTATTTTTTTTTAAAAAGGTTGCTCTTACAACAAGTTTATATAGGGGATTAGTACTAAATAACATCATCATGACACATTAAACAACATAAATTCAATTTAAAAATTGAATTATAACGTTTGAAACGGTCGTACTTATTATCGAAATAATATCAACGGTCACGAACTTAATATCTGATTAATTCGTACCGACCATAGCGACCCGTTTCAAAAAATATCTGAGTGACTGAGATGTCCGTACAAACCCAAAAGGTTAACGAATTGGGACCGGAAACCACACACGAGTGGTCCGCAAGCACTGAAACGGTGCAGCACGAATCAATGCATAAAGCACCAACTCGTGCTGCACGAAAGGAGCTCACACGAAAGGAGCTTACAAATCCATTCGGTTTTGACCGAAAGGCCATGAACCCGAATCCGTGCTTCCGAAATTTAAGCACGAGTCAGTGCTTAGTAGTGAAGCATGAAACATGCTACACAAAGCACGAATCACTGCTGCCAAACTAACGCACCGATTCCAAAGCAATCTCTATTGCTTTAAATTATAAACTCACAGCAACATTCGGTTGCTTAATTTATAATTCCAGTGCTACTTAGCACTAGGATTATTAGTTAATTACACAATTAACCAAACCTCCTTTCGTGCTAATCACATAGCACTTTTACAACGCTAAATTTAATTAGCCACATACGAAAAGTTTAAGCTAAGTAAAGAGTTATTACCATTTGAGGTCCTCCGAGTATAGTGGTTTTGCCACGTCTAGTCCTAAACTTTCAAAATGACCATTTGTGGTCCTTCGACTTTCAAATTTAACCATTCGTGGTCCAAGTTAGCCACCCATGGTCCTCTAACTTTTGAAATTTAACCAACTATGGTCCTTTCAAGAGGACCACGGGTGGTTAAATTTTGAAAGTTGAAGGACCATGGGTGGTTAACATGGACCACAAATGGTTAAATTTGAAAGTCGAAGGACCACAAATGGTCAATTTGAAAGTTTAGGACTAAGCGTGGCAAAACCACTATACTCGGAGGATCCCATGTGGCATTACCTCCTAAGTAAATTAGCATTAAGACCAATCATAATCTAGCACCTTTACTGCTATTACCAAAGCAACAAATGCTTAAGTTTTCAACACCTAAAGGTGCAGCCACCAAGTGGCCGAAGGTGCCTAATTAGACACTCTACCTAGTACTTAATAGCACTGTTACAGTGTTTTAATTTGCACTTCTAAGTGCCAAATTAAATTGCACTTTCCATTAGTGCTACAAAAGCACTATTCACCAAAACACAATTTGTCTCAAATTAAATATATTAGTATAATTTGGAAATTTTGATCAAGTTAATTATAACACAATTAACGAGAACAAATCAACCAAATTTTCCGACTAGTTGAATCAAGCTTATATAATCGTTCTCAGAATATTAATTAAAATATTCATCAATTGAGCTGTGACGCTCACGATTATATAGTTATCCCAATTTTTGACAAATTGATCCTATTTGAAATCTGTATCGTTCAACATGAACTAGAACCGAAGTCCTTTTATGGGATTTCAAACATGCAACATGTTTGTTACATTTCGTTCCAGCCGTTAAGCCATTTTAGCATTTTCCACATAATGCTTCGTGATGCACCACGCACCCATATTGAATTATTTCATACATTTGACATT